>NW_028082564.1:0-2366 GCF_014824575.4 Sturnira hondurensis
TCCTTCGCCACCACCCAGGGCCTGACTCAGAGACGAGAACAAGTGTGGTGAGTAGCAGAGGCCTTGCTCCAGTGAGGACAATATGACCTGCTGTGGCCCGTTTGTCTCCTTGGGGGCCTGCAGGCCTGGCAGTGATGCTGGAGGGATCATGGGACCTCCAGGGCTGTGTGCAGACAGGTGATAGTGGGGAGGGGGGGTCATGGCAGAGGGAGATGCTGTGGTCCCACCCAGGGGAGGAACAGCCAGACTCAAGTGGGGAGAAGGCAGCCCCCACGCCTCATCCCCAACCTGAATTTCCAGAAGGCTCTGAGGATCTGCCCTCCTCACCCCGGAGTCAGGCCCACAGAGGGATAAGTGAGGGTCTATGTGGGGAGGTGGTGGGTGTGTCCCTGGGGACAGGGGCTGAGTCCTGTGCAAGTTCAGACACGTCTGGAGGCTCTGACTTGGACACGCCCTTCCCGCCTCTGTGCCTCAGTGTCTCCAAGTTTAAAAAGAGAGAGTTGTGGCTCTGAACTCCAGAAAGGGGGGTCTGATGAGGAAGCACCCCAGGACATGATGTTATGGAGACTGTGCCCTCTGTAGCAGTGATGTAGCAGACATGGTAGAAAGGGACATGCAGGACAAGGGCCTGAGACACCCAGGTGTCTCAGCTCACCTCAGGGCATGAACAAGGGTTGGAGTCAGACCTGGTTCAGGTCCTGGCTCTGCTGCCCCTGCTGTGGGGCCAGGTGGTCCCTTCCCTTCTCTGAGTGTCAGGTTCATGTCTGTTCATCCTGGTCTCCTCCTGCTCATAGGCCTGCGGTGACATTAGGTGACATAAGGGACCTCACAGAGCTCAGGAAGGCAGAGCCCCAGCCCAGCCCAACCATCCCAAGTGCGCATCAGGGTTCACCCCAAGCCTGCACACCTGTATCCCTGCTGTGCTGTGGGGCAGGTAATAAGAAGGACCCTCAGCCCCAGGTGACATAGGAAAGACCCCTGCAGATGGAAGCCCAGAGTTTGGTGCTGGTGTCCACCTGGGGGCAGGACGAGGACACCAATGGGAACCCACATGCTGGGGTCCAGTCCCAGCCCTGCCCTGGCCAGGCTGGGTGGCCTGGGGCACATGGCTAAGCTCTCTGAGCTGCAGTGACTGGGTGATGCGTCAGCCTTTTCTGGGTGCACCAGGGCTGTGAGGTCAGAGAAGACCAATGACAGACCCCAACACATGCCTCGCACACAGTAGGTGCTCATTAAATGGCGCCATTGGCTCATTCATGATGTCCCTCCAGCCCAAGGTCTCCAACAGTCCCTGCACATGCTGACTGGGGTCTTGGTGACTCTCGTCCTCCTCCTCTCCCTCCTCCTCTTTCTCCTCCTCCATCACAAGCATCAGAGCAAAGGCAGGACGTCAGGTGAGTAGGCAATGGAGTGACCTGGGTCACAGGAGAGAGGGGCTCAAAGCACCCAGCACAGGAAACAAAGAGATGGGGAAGGTCAGCTGAGAGACAGATTTCTCCGGAATCTGAAATCAGAAATTCTGGGAAGATTGCACTTAATGTCAGTGCATGTGCATAAACATCAGGTAATTTTTCATGGTTTTTAATCTCCTGAAACATGACATGTATGCACAAGTGGGTTACAGTTTCCTTCTTTCCCCTGCAATCACATGGGGAGGGGCCCCTACACTCCTTGGGCTGGGACTCTCCCTCCTGACCAGCCCAGAGGAAGGCTGATATCTGACCTCCTGCAGGGGCCACAGACGCGGGGCCCAAGGACAGAGGCCTGCAGACCAGGTAATTCCTGCCCCAAAGGCCCCAGACCCCCACACCCACAGGCCCTGCTCTGCCCCTAACTCCCCTGTCTCCTCCCCCAGGTCCAACCCAGCTGTGGACAGCCAGGAAGAGCCCCTCTGTGAGAGGAAGGGACAGCTGCCCTGGGAGGGGGGGACACCGGGATTTCAGGAAGCAATGGGGGAGGGGAAAGCTTGGGAGGCTGTGGGGGTCAGAGGCGAGAGGGACTGAAAACCACACTGGGTGACCTGGCCCCTCACCTCATCATCCCTGGGTTAGTGGCCCATCTGGGAGGAGGCGGGTCTGCAGCCCTGAGATCTTGGGGATCCTGCCTGGAGATACACTCTGTTCTTCCCCTCCAGCTGCTGCCATGAAGGACCCACAGCCTGGGGAGGACCTGGAGTTGGACCCTCAGGTGAGACCCCTGCTCCTGACCAGGCAACCAAGGGCCTCCCTGTTGCCCAATTCACTCCAATGGTCACTTCCCTGTCCACCTCCCATGGTTCTCGGCAGTGTCCACACTGGCCTCTCTTTAAGGGCACCAGGTTGTCCTGCTATGACTCCCTCCTCCCACTTTCCTATGACCTCATGACC
>NW_028082565.1:0-544 GCF_014824575.4 Sturnira hondurensis
GAAGGCCATGGTGGCATGTTCAAGAGGAGGAGAGGGATTTGGATCAGGGAGGCTTTTGTTTTTTTAAAAGATTTTATTTATTTGTCTTTAGAGAGGAAGGGAAGGAGAGAAGGAGAGAAATATCAATGTATGGTTGCCTCTTTTGAGTCCCCTGCCAGGAACTGGCCTGCAACCCAGGCATGTGCCCTGACTGGGAATCCAGCCTCGATCATGTGGTTCACAGGCCCGAGCTCAATCCACTGAGTTACACCAGCCAGCGCTTGGATCAGGGAGGTTTTATATAAGTGTCCATACTTCAATTTTTAAAAGGGCTCATTATGCAGAATATTAGGGATTTGGGCAATGTATCCACGTTTAATTATTATAGTAATTATAGCTACACCCATTTATTGAGCATCCGCATGCACGCCAGGCTCCTTAGAAACAGGACCTCATTTAATCCTCACTGCAGCCCTCCCTAAAAAATGTGGGTGGGTCCTGTCATTCCCGTTTACTGATGAGGAGCCTGAAGGTCAGAGATTAAATAATCTGCTCAGGGTCATCA
>NW_028082566.1:2437267-2450972 GCF_014824575.4 Sturnira hondurensis
GGGACAACTGGTTCAGCAGCTGGCTCTCCAGGGACAGCTGGGTCAACTCAAGGGGCATCTGGAACACGTGGACCATCACCTGGAGGATCAGGCACCACAGGACCATCAGGTGGAGAATCGGGAACATCAGGAACGTCTCTGATAGGTTCAGAAACCACTTCATCAGCACCTGGGAAATCAGGGACAACTGGACCCTCAGGCCCTGCTGCAGGAACAAGTAGTGCAGGACCTGAAGTGCCAGGAAGCACTGCAGGAACCCCTGGAGGACCAGGGACAACTGGTTCAGCAGCTGGCTCTCCAGGGACAGCTGGGTCAACTCAAGGGGCGCCTGGAACACGTGGACCATCATCTGGAGGATCAGGCACCACAGGACCATCAGGTGGAGAATCGGGAACAAGAGGAACGTCTCTGATAGGGTCAGAAACCACTTCATCTGCACCTGGGAAATCACGGACAACTGGACCATCAGGCCCAGCTGCAGGTACAAGTAGTGCAGGACCTGAAGTGTCAGGAACCACTTCAGGAACCCCTGGAGGACCAGGGACAACTGGTTCAGAGTCTGGGTCTCCCGAGACTGCTGGGTCAACTCAAGGGGCATCTGGAACAGGGGGACCTTCACCTGAAGCATTCGTCACAACGGGATCCTTTTTTGTTGGTTCAGGTACCAGTGGCTCATTAGTGAGAACATCACAGAGGTCTGTAACATCATCGGAAGATTTGAGGACAGTGCCAGTATCAACTGAAGTCTTGAAGACAATAGGGACCACAACTGTGATAATCTCTGAAGGAGTAAGGACAGGGAAGCCGGGAATTGAGATGAGTGCATCTGTAGGTAAGTCAAGTCAGCTGAAAGCAAACCTGGTACCATAAGCACTGTTAATCATGGTCCAATTTTTAGTTTTCATCTCTACATATCGATTTGGTCAGAGTTGGTCTATTTACCTCAAATATTTATGAATACTGATCAGACCTTTGTAGAACATCTTTGCTTCAAACTGAAATTTTTATTAACTTAATAATTGATATTATCATTTCTACTAGTAATTTTTTTTCACTAGGTTCCTTCCTAGGGTCAGTAGGAACGACCACAGTGCCAAGCATGGGAAGCACAGTGGTTACAGCCACACGTTGGAATGGAGTAGTCAAGGCTGACTTGGCTGACATAGCACAAGCACGGCTGTGACCTAGATTACAATGATGTGTTTAAGTTCATTACTGAGGCCTGATTTCTGGAGAAATTAATAAAATATCTCCTAGCTTATCATTAACATTTTATTTTGAAATTTACTTAAATAGCAATAGGGTTGTTCATTTTGCTAAAGTGAATCCTGTTAAAATAATAATCAATTATTTCTTCAACCAGGCACATCTGAAGAACCCTATGGCACAACCACTGAAGCAGGTGAAAGC
Organism: Sturnira hondurensis; assembly: GCF_014824575.4. Classification (NCBI taxonomy): domain Eukaryota; kingdom Metazoa; phylum Chordata; class Mammalia; order Chiroptera; family Phyllostomidae; genus Sturnira; species Sturnira hondurensis. Next base: position 2,438,678 of record NW_028082566.1, read on the forward strand.
ACATTGAGATTAACGACCCGAGATACATCGGAAGAGTGGGGAAGGGAGTTACTGACTCAGACTGTAGCTCAACGTGAGGTTTTCTGTTGAATCCAATCATAATATCAGTGTATGGGAAATATAAATGTGAGAAAATCAGATCCACATCGTCAGATATTTAAGACCTTATATTCTCTTACATAGGTTCACACCAGGACTGAGACTTTAGCTGCTGGACTCAAAGTAGTTGCATTGATACTGTCTGGGAAGTGGACTCCCAAAATAAAAACACGGCTTGTGACTTTGTACTTTCACCCTCAGGTTCCATAAGAAGCATTCCTGGCTCCACAATGGCACCAAAAGGAATCAGTACTGGTAAGTGAACAGGGGTGTTAGATGTATTTTCGGCTTGCTTTCATGCTCTGGCCTAGATAAAAATGGTCAAATGATTCATCAAAACACCGGTTATTAACTACAATGCCTTTAACTATATTATTTCATCCAACTACTTGAAGAAGTATTGTTATCTTATTTCACTCATGAGCAACTTGAAACAGCCCTTACCTAATCTGGTCCAGGTTCTACAGCCAGTCCAGTAGTGTAGCTGTGTTTTTACCCATTGTTTACTGACTCCAGAGCTGTGTTCCTCACCAGAGTGTTTTCCTGCGAGGCAAATATACAGCGATCTTGAAGACCCACTAGTAAAATGTTGCTTTTAATATGTATTAAACTAATTTCCTCCATTCCTCACTGTAATAACTGCAACAGCAGGTAATAAAAAGAGGATTAAAGTATTTTATGGAAGTTAAACTGTGGCATTTGTTTTGAAATAGAAAGATTTGAGGCATTGTACTTGACAAAACTATAATGCTATTGTTGTATGAATGAAAAATCAATCACTTCCTTCTTTTTACAACTACTCAAATGTCATAAAATTTACAAACACTTTTAGTGCATTTTTTATAACAATACATGGACCAACTTGTTTATTCAAGTGTACAGTACATTATTATTTAAGTTTCTGCACTAGTGGTTTCTGCACCACTGTGATAGTTGAGAAAGACCTCATTCCTCAATTTGCAGGTTATCTAATAGAACCTGAGCTTTAGTGACTAAATTATTGATAATATATGGAATCGATTGGTTATAAATTTTTCGGGTAAAGAGTTTTGCTACGTTTATTCCAACTATTCAAAACACCACTAATGTAAAATTATTTTACAAACTAGGCACTAGAAAACAATTCAAGGATTTGATTCAGACTGAATTCATAATTATTCTTTACTCAATCAAGGGTTATATAAATGAATTCACATGCTTTATATTTTTTATGAAACACTGTAATTATAAAATGAATTAATAGCACAGATCTAGGATATGTGGCTGTTGGGGTACAGTGTGTATTTTATTTATTTATTTATTTATTTGCATTTTCCAAACTAGAGATTTTAGTCCTTAATTAAATGCAACCAAACAAGAGTTGCTGAGTGTAAATATTTCACTTGAGAAAAAGGCATGGTTTTTGTTTCAGTTTGATATCATGTAACTCACCAATGCTTCCTTTCTGGAACATGTTACAGTTTCTCTTCCAAAAGATCTCTCATCCTGACTCGAGTATCAAATTAAACTTCTACAAAAATAACATTTCTGTTTTTATATTTAAAAAATCCATTTATGTAAAATGGCAGTTGAAGCACTGAAATAAATTATTAAAATGAAAATCAAGTATATTATTTAATTGGAACATGAATTTAATCTTTCCTCTTTTAGGGCCAAATATCAAAACTTCACCAGTACTCACTGTAGGTAAATTGGAATAAAAATGACCAAAATATATTTCTGCACAATGCAATTTGAAATAATATTTTTATCTTTTCAATTTGTGTTGTGAAAAAAAGCTACAGACAGTGATGTTCTTCCCAATTATAATTTAATACAAATTAATCTTTATGAGACAAAAGATATATATATATTTCTTTTTAATATTTAGTTCCTTCAGTAGAGCCTAAAGGAACAGGTAAGTAAATATAAGATTATAAGTGTACACTCGAGAAATTGTTACAGTAACTAGAATAGATTTATGATAGCAGAAGTTATCATTTATAAACTTAATAAAACATGACATCAAATTAGATTTTGGTAGCTTAGGGCTTTTTCTTCTTCTATTCTTATGCCTTCTGAAATTATAACAAAGGTGTATTGAATTCCTTACTTAATGTTTAAACTCCACACAGGTTGTTTATAATCATGCACAATCAATCAAATAAATAATAGCAACTCTAGAACTATACTCTTCATTAAAAAACAAACTACCCTATTTCTCAGAATATTAGTTTTGTCACCTATAATTTTCACAGATATTATTAGCTTTATTGCATCCTGACATCTTTTTTTTAACATGGAACACTTTTAAAAGATAAGCAAAAAATAAAGTTTGTTCTATAGAACATCTTACTTTTTTCTTAATTGTTTTCTGCATTCTTTTAGCATTTATATTCAAATACAAGTTCCAAGAAGGCAGGTATTTTTGTCCTATCTTGTCCACTGATATAAAACTCTTTCTGGTCCTTGTGTTTCAATAATCATCCACCCGATCCAGTAGAGTCATCCTCTGTTGATGCCACTGAGGGCCTAACCAGCGAGCTGCGACATCTATGAAAACAGGTGTTTACAACACAGGTTCAGTTGAAGTGAGAAGAAAACTATCACTACGGATATGATGGAAATGCAGCTTCCGAAGACTTCCTGAGATAGACATAATACCAAATACCTCCTCCCAAACACCCAGAACTGCCTCTTCTATTTTCTCCCTCAGAGGCCACAACTCCCACAGAAGGTGTGGACCCCACTGCGGGTACATTCAAAGCAGTGCGTACCTTCTGATAACCACTAGTTATAATGCCTGTAGGAGAGCTGAGATGGAGAAAAGGTTTCTGGAGAGCAGTTCGCCCGTCCTTTAGGGATGCTGCGTTTTGGGTGAACGAATTCTTTTTTGCATTTTGAAATCTTGTCCGACAAAGCTAATAATAACAGAGTTTGGAATTATAGCTGTCATCCTTCGACACAGCAAGACTGTGCCAATAGTTCTGAGTAAGTTATCTTTTGAAATTACAAATAGTATAAGATTTGTGGAGGAAAGTGAGGATACTTTCTTTCCTAAAAAAGCCAGAAGAGCTACATAAACCCTGGCAACATGTCTGCCCTGTACGGATGTAGGCATTTTACAACAAAGCAAGAAAGAGCACAATATTTTCAGATAGTCTGAAGTCTTCAGAGCACTCACGTGTTCCTTGTGCTTCCAACCCATAGCAGGTACCACTGCAGCCTCGGAAAGTGAAGTCACTGGGATGAAAACAGGTGAGTGTGGAAGAAACCCAACAGTCTCCCAAAAGAGAATGATGCCCCGAAGTTTGTCTCAGGTAGAGAACACAGACCCTAGAAAATTTTGGCAACAAAATGGTTAGTGAGGAAAAACACAGGGCTCATACCAAAGGACAGGTGGATGGTGAGTCAGTGAGATAAATGAAAATATACTTAGGTTCTTTGTAGGTGCATGGTTTTAAACAAGAAACACGACCTGTGGTGACCACAGTCCCCTTTGTGTTTCAGGCACCTCAGGTGTAGCCCCGGGCACAACTATTGTCCCAGGAAGTTCGAGGACAGGTGAGGTAACAAGTTGAAAAGACTCTTCCCCATCCTCTCTCTGAGACTGGATGTCTCCTCCGGGATTTTCCATTGCAGGGGTACCATCATATCTTCTCAATGATCCTCAAATACTCTCCATTCACCTCTTTCTTCACTCTGTCCCCCAGAGGCCACCACTCTCCTGGAAGAAAGCAAAACCAGCAGATTTGGAATAGTCACAGGTGAGTGATCTAAACTACTACCTGTTCTTCATAGTAATGTCAGGAAAACATCAACAACACTTGCCAGGTCCTGCGGTGCACTCTTTTGTGGCTGAGCTTCCGAGAGCCCTTACTAGGCCACCATGAAGAAGAAATTACCGACGCAAAATTGTGATGTGGAGAGAAATGTCTTCTCTCTTCTCCAAAGTAATAGGCAGGATGGTGAAGAAATTAAAAAGAGCCATAAAAACTTTTTACATGGGGCACAAATGGATGAAATCTTGGAACGTAAAATGATAGTTTGGTGTTACCTGGAGACTTTAGGTTCCTATTCAAATCAAGTTGTGAATAGGCAACTGAATTAGTGATGACCCCCCCTTTTTTGTTGTAGGCACTACTGGCATAATCCCTAAAAAAACTCTGGAATCTGAAACTTACAGCACAGGGAACATGAGAAAACACATGCAAAAACTAGATTTTGGCATGTTAGATAATGTGTTATCAGAACATAGGGTGTGAATTTCCCACACCCCAGACTTCAGTCCTTCCCTTTTTTTCCTCTATCAGGGGCCACAACTTCTGTGGTTGGGAAGGGGACAAGCCAAGCAGGACTTACAGGGGGTGAGCTATTTATGTCTGAGGCTTCTTCATCTTCTCTTCTTCCAGTACAATCTCTGTTAGTGTGGCCATGATGAACACCTGAAGGGGAAGGCAGGCTGACGACATGTGCCTACCTCTCTTCTGGGAACACAATATGCCAAGTCAGAAAACCAGCTCAGCCCAGGGATTCTCTGGCCTCCCATGACCCTGTTATTTTCAGAGGCCCAAGCTTGTAAAGCAAGCTGTTGGATGGGAGGGATGAGGCCCAGCTGCAAGCAAGCCTCTGCCAAGGCCCCCTTGTTATATATGATTTTCCACAGCACTCATTAACAGATATCAAACTGACTTATCTGTCATATTTATTATTCACCGCTGGTCTCCCACTGCCAGAATGGAGTCACATAGGGGAGAAATCTTTGCATATTCTGGTCAGTGACATATGCAAAGTCCTAAATAATGTTGCTTAATACATTTTAGTGGAATGAACAAATGTGTGCTACTGTTGAAGGCTCACTGTCCTTGTGTTAACAGGTACCACCATGCTTTTGCCTGGAGCCAGTGGCAGCTCACAGAGTTCCAAGCCAGATAGGATACCTGGAGTGTCAGGTCCACAAATTCAGAACACAGTGCACAGCCTCATCTAAGCACCTAGTTTCATGCACTGCAGCCGAGTGCAATATTTTACAAAAAAGAGATACCTGACTTACAAGTAATAAGAGGTGTAGGTGTTCTTTATATGTAATTAATATGTAGAGTATTCAGTTTTTACACAGCTTGGTTCCATAATGTTTGTCCCATTGTCACATGTATACAAACCCCTTATCTGGAGTGTTGATAGCGCCAGTGCTCTCGGTACTAGCATGCATTTGTTTTTCCTTTGCCTTCCTCAGGGACCACTGGAGCGTCGGCAGGTGCAACCACAGGAGCCCAAACCAAAACTACAGGCGACACAGACTTCAGAGACGGTGAGAGAAAGAAATGAGTCAAATGCTATTTCTCCCGCAGCTTCTTCTCACAGGTTGTCATCTGTTCTACTCAGGACCACTGCACTCTGGGTACAGCATTAGTTACTGGGGGGACCAATGCCTGCATCATGTTACCTGGCCATTTTACGAAAGCATTCAATAATTCATCTTTATTTATCAGTAAAATATTAATGGCATATTGCTCTGGTGTGCCAACATTTCTGAATTATGTTCATATATATAATGTACTATAATACACACAAAGCCATGCAGTAGTCTACTTATTGAAATTAAAAAGAAAACAATAAAAGTTCTTAAAGCTGACAGAAGCAGGATTAGAACTCAGAATCTTTAGCCTTCTTGCAATCATTCCACCATTTCCTGGGCTATGCTTAAGAGCATTGGTTTTGTTTTGTTTGAATGATTATCCAGACAAAACAAAGCAAAAAACAAATAAGGAAAAAACTAGAGAAAGCCAAAGCCATATGAGTATATGCTTGGCCATGTGCATCACTGGCTAAATTTCAAGGATTGTATCAGGAATAAAACATTATTGTTATTCCTTGAGCATAGTTAATTTTGATTAAAACAAACATGATGAGTTCCCCCCTCCCCCTTAGGAAGTAGTTAACGTAAGCACCTCTTGCATTTTCTCCTCTGCATCACATTGGTTCTGCTTGTGCTCACCTGTTACGCATATTCTGCTGGTTTCGGCAGTGGTCCACGTGACTCCTCTTCCCTTCACTCAGTGGTGATCAAAGTGTGCTTCCCACTCCAATGGCATCTACGTCTCCTGAGAATGTTTCAGAAATGCAACTCTTGAGGCCCACCTCTCTAGAACGAGAAGCACTTAAGAGTGGAACCCAGCACAGTGTATTACTTAACAAGCCCTTTACAAACTGGTGGTTATCAAAGTTGAGAACATTTCCACTCTCCACTTCCTTCCCAGTTTACACCATAGCCAGTATCCCAGGCCAGAAAGGAATGGACTTGGGAACACTCAGCTGTCAGCACGGGACTTCTCTTTATGCCTGTATTAACTAATTCTTGGTCTGATTTTATTAAATAACTTATGTTCTCATTTTCTATTAATACACTTTTCCTTTAGTAATTTTCTAGATTCAAAATCATGTCACATACTTTTTGGAACAAAATAGTTACATAAAAAGAATGTGTTGAAGTTGGAATCTATAGCAGCACAAATTTAAAAAATGGGTTAATTTTCATGAGAGCAGTGACGGCTGTTTAGTCTACATTTCCTAAAATTTGGACCAGGAATATTTATGTAATAGTGACAAGTCAATCAGGTTTTTCTATTTTCTTTCCTGGTAACCAGGCAGTAAGTTTTAAACAGAGCTATGAAGGTTGTCTCCTCAAGTGAGTGCCATCAGAACAGTTTGTGCTGGTCCGTGATGACACAGTAATTAAAACAGAGAAGAGGCATTTAGAAACAGCAAATTTATTTAGGGGTTTTATACCTCTTAAATAAAAGTGTATGTTTGGGATGATTGGATTTTAAATAATTTTACTTCTCTAAGTTATGGTGTTTCCCCAAAACATCAATAAGGGCAGATGGACATGTTTACAGTGTGGCCCTTCACCAGAGGCCGTGTGAGAAGCAGAGTTCACAGCAGGAACTCGGGAGCTAGACCACATGGGTTTGGCTTCCGCATGTGCTGACAACCAAGCCATCTACCCGAAGATGTCACTCCACCATGACTGTTAAATGGGAAGAATAACTTCAGTTGCCTCAGAGGATTGATGTAAAACTAAATGAGTAGATCCATGTCTAGAGTATCTTTTAAATGGTATATATCTTTTTTTCAGCTGGATCAGGGGCCCCTACTGCACCAGTAGTAGAACTCGAAGAAGACACTACACCCAGAGAACCAAGTACAAGCCCAGGAAAATCAGGCAAGTCAGGATGTACACCTCCGTGTGCATTAGATGGTACTGAATATTTAAGTACCATTAAAGGGTATAGGTTAAGCTAAGGGTTAAGCTGTGTGTGACATTAGACCATCAGGCTGCAGAAATCCTAGGCACCATTTTAAGATTTTTTTTTTTTTTTTTGGTATTAGGAGCCTTCATTTTGTCCCATTAGAGAGCGACAGGTAGAATCCTGCAGCTCTAGAAGGAATGTCCCTTCCTTGCTGTTATGTCAGGCACCTCGGGAGAAGCAGAGGACTTCACACCAGCACCTGGGAGCAAAAGCACCAATGGACACTCAACTGCCCCAGGCACAGCACTGGGAGGCAGAGCAGTGTGGAATAGGGGGTTTTGAAGCATCTTCTTACTGACCTTAGGGCAGTCACCAGCAGCTTCAATAAGTTAATAGTTATTAGTAAATGCACATGTTCATGACTTTACCTTCCCTACATTTATGGGCTTAATGATGGTGTTTCTCTACCATCAGCTGAGAGGTGACTTAGAGCAACACATACAGTATTTTGAATTCCAAGACACACGTTCCTTAGATCTTCTGAGGCTCTGAGTGTGAAGTGGGGTTTGGGTAATGCTTTGCAATCTTCACTACATCCTCCCTGACAGAGGAATTTTTGAAAATACTGAAGAAACCTCTACAGAATAATTGAATCTAAGATCAAGGAGGAAATGCGCAGGCATAAGTAATTCTTGAAAATCTTACAGCTGATATCAACAAAGAACCTGGAATATTTCGCCATGTACCGTGTGCACTTTTCTGCTCAAATACTTGAGGGAAAAATAGGGGTGTGCATTATACAAGGATCATCCCTGAAATTTCTTGCGTATGCTGTGGTGTTTTGTGACTATTGGTAACCTATAGTCTCTTGTACTGTTGCATTATGAAAAATAAATGCTAAAAAATTTTAAGATACAGAAAAGAAGTATCTGAATATAAGTAAGTAAATAATTGAGGTCGAAATTCAATGAAATTTTTCCCTGGAAGTTTGGGACAGGTACTTGGATGCGCATTATACATGGCAAAATACACCTTTCAACTTCTTTGTGGTTTGTACTGCTCACCGCTGGTCTCCACCACCTAGGATGCAACCACGTTATGGGAAGCAACTTTGAATATTGTGCTCAGAATTACACTCAAAGTCCTAAAACAACATCACCCCAGGGATTTGCTGACAAATTTCAGCATAGTTATGAAATGCATACTTATGTTGACGTTTCCCTCTGGTTTGTTCCCAGGTACCTCTGCGCTTCCTCCTGGAGCCAGCAGCAGCTCACCAAATTCCAAGCCAGGTAGCTTCTGAGAGGATGAGAGTCCCACAGTCCCACCTTAAACATCAGGAAATCACAATGCCCCAAGTAATTGAGGAATGACACTTAGAAAGATAAACTCATCATCTGCCTCTTCTCTCTTTTAGTCACCTCTGCTGCCCCAGGGAGTCCAGGGACAGGAAGTGAAACAGGTGAGGCTGGCATGAGGTCTCTGTTCATTTTCAGTGGCAGGGGACATGGGGTGTGAGGAGGTGGCATGGGGTGGGGGGAGGACTCCAGTAGCAACAATATTGAAAGGGTGGGTCAGGGAAGGAAAGTGTGCAAAGGAATTGGCAGTTGATTTCTTATAGTAAGAGAAGTCCCAGGATTTTTTTTTTTGGTTGCCCAAGGCCATGTGCTTCTTTCAATTTGAAAGGAGAGAGCATGCTGGGCTGATACGTTTATTTTTCTCATTGATAGGTGCCACAAGGGAAAAGCCTAGGACGACCATTATACCTGGGAGTTCCCACACTGGTAGGTAAACGGGAGGAAATCTCAATACTTTAACTCCCAGAATACTTAGTAGGCCTGCAGTGATACAAGGTGAACGTAACTGTTTCCTCCTATCTTAAACTCTGTGTCCTCAACACTCACCATGTTCTGCCTTCAGAGGCCACGACATTGACAGAAGGCAGCGGCGGCACTTCTGGCAGTGGATCCAGACCTGGTGAGAAAGAGTTCCTGCAGTTTGGGTGGGGTTCTACTTTCATGATGAGTCGTCTTAGCTTTGCTTCCCGGGAGGTGTGCTTTGCAGCAGAGTGGTCTGCACTTGGGCTGAGGTTTTCTCAGATTTAACAGACTTTGAGAAACCCTCAGTACTGGCCTCTAGTCTCATTACCAGAGGCTACTTTGTAAAGAAGGGCCACAGGTGAAAGCAGTTATGAGAGTTCCCGCCTTTGATGGCATGCACATCACTAAGACCCCAGGGGAGGATGAGACATAGTATGTCTCTGGGAAGAGAAGAAAGCAATGTGAATCTGTAAACAGGCATATCCTCTGCAAAGGTTTTCATGTCCAAGAGGATGATAGTGATATTTCTCTGGGAAGCTGAAATCTTTTTTGGATTTCAAGTGGTCATTACCTTCTGAGTGTAACTAGTGAATCTAGGCCAAAGCCATGTTTTTAATAATATTTGACAAAAGTGGGATCTTTGGGTAAGTTGCTGATGTTGAAAATACTACGAGGTTTGGAGATTTCCAACTAGTATTGGTCATAGGAAAGATGGCCATTCTCAGGTCATTGGGAAGCAGGGACAGGGCCCTTCATTATAACACAGATACACATGGAGTCCTTGAAAAGGCCAGGTTTCAGGAGACAAACAGGAAATACATCGAAGATGTCAGACCCTTTGTGGTTCAAGTACAGCTGGGGCAGCCCCAGGCACAACTCTTGGCCTTGGCACTTCCAACACAGGGGAGTCACCAGGGTGACATAGATTTTCTTCCTGTCCTCTCTAAAATCAGATGCCTCCAGTGTGACTGTTTCTTAACCTAGCACCACATATAAGATGAGATACCACCAGATATTACTGTGATCCTTACACATTCTACAATTTACTCCTCTCCATATTTTCTCCCTCAGAGGCCAAAACCACTCCTCACGGAAAGTGGGAAAGCCCACGTGGGAACAGTTACTGCTGAGGGCTCCTAGTTACTACCTACACTTCAGAATAACCACTTTTGAAGATCTTCTGAAACTCTTAGGCACACACCAAACCACATTATACTTATATTACCCAAGATTAATGAGAAGGAGAGAATGTTCAAAGCAGCAAGAGAAAAGGAGACACTTACCTACAAAGGAGTTCCCATAAGACTGTTCAGCTGATTTCTCAGTAGAAAACTTACAGGCAAGAGGGGGCTGGAAACAAGTATTCAAAGTCATGAAGGGCAAGGACTGTCATCCAAGATTACTGTATCCGGCAATGCTATAATTGAGAATGGAAGGGAAGATAAAGTGCTTATCAGACAAGGTCAAGTTAAAGGAGTTCATCCTCACCAAGCCAGTAAAATATGAAAACTTAAAGGAAATTAACTAAGAAAATGAAAATGATAAAAAATATGAACAGTAAAATTAAAACAAACTGACAATCATATACAGCCGAACATAAAACAAACAAACAAAAAAAAGCCCAACCTAGGCAAACATCCTGAATAGGAACAGAATCCCATAAATGGAGATCACGTGGAGTATTTTCAGTGGGGAAGTAGAGGGTGGGGAAGTGGGGGAAAAGGTACAGGGAGTAGGTAGCACAAATGGCAGGTACAGTATAGACAGGGCGGGGGCTGAGAATAGTAAAGGACGTGTAGAATCTGAAAAGGTGTATGTAGACCCCGTGGCCATGAACTAAAGGGGAGAATGGGGATATGAGGGGTGTGCAAGACAGAAAGAAATGAAAGGAGGGGGAAATGGGACAGCTCTAAGTACATAATCAACAAAATGTAATTAGAAGAATACAGCCTTCTAAAATATATTTGCACTATGGCTGTATGTGTAGACTATTGAGCATAACGTGTACACAATTGAGCAAATGCAGACTGAAAAACACAAGCCCATCCTTCCATTGACTCCTCACTGTCTTGAATCTCAAGAGTATTCACTAGCCTGTCAGAAAGTCAAACAAATGACAGATGAAGAGTAATATAGAAAGGTTCATTTCCTCTCCAGTAAAGAGATGGGGTGGTTGAGAACACTCAATATAATGGTTTTAGGAATAGATGTACCATGGGACACACATAGAGAGCTTCTCAGTACTAAAACTCACAGGGCTTTGGCCGGCTGCTACATGGAGACCTCAGGTTTCTACTTCGATCCCGCAGCACGCACACATTGAGTTAGGAAGCCCTGACCCTTGCCTGTAGGCATGACTGGTATACTCTCTGCCAAAGCTTTGCCACCTGGAATTCCGTCCTAGGCAAGTCTGAATGTGTGTGGGAAAGCCGCACACTGCCAGCTGGAGTGCTACCTGGGTGACAGCAGTGCAGTGTGCCCTCCCCCACCACCCAGCCTTTACTCCTCCCCTTCTTCTCTCTCTCAGAGGCCACAACATCCATAGGAGAAAGGGGCACCCAAGCAGGACTTCCAGGAGGTGAGTTGTTTCTGAACTGAGTGTCTGGGGTTTTTGTCAGATTTCTGTTTGTACGGCTAGTGTGGGCCCGTGAATGGGACCGTGGGTAAGGGAAAGGGGCCTGCATTTGCTCAGGGAGCACAGCATGCCTGAGAGCTGGCAAGCTGGGTCAGCCCAGACAACGAGTGTTCTCACACTCCCTCATCCAGATGTGCCAGGCCCAGGCCTCAGAGCTCCTTCTCTGAGGGCAGGTATGAGGCCCACTGTGGTCCTACCCCTGCCTGTGAGAGCCCCCGTCTTCCTATGTGGCTTGAGCATTTCTTCCATAGCTCTGACTAATAGCCATTACGACCTTTTGCAATGTACGGTGTGCACTTTTCTCCAAAATTTTTGAGGGAAGAATGGGGATGCGCATTATCCATGGGTCCTACCTGAAATACCTTGAGTCTGCTGTGGTGTTTTGTAATTGCTGTTTACTTACAATCTCGTGTACCGTAACATATTGAAAAATGAAAACTGAAAATTCTTTTGATGCAGAAAAGAAGTGTCTGAATATAAATAAATAGATAATTGAGGTCGAAATTTAA